>NC_092592.1:7500-47500 GCF_047663525.1 Anas platyrhynchos | reverse complement strand
AAGGAATGCTGGTAAATATAGTTTTCCGGCAGCAGGCTTCCGGGAGGCCATGTTGGGTGCCCAGAGCATGCCTGGAAATGCAGGGTTAGGGTTAGGGTTAGGGTTAGGGTTAGGGTTAGGGTTAGGGCACATTTAAGCGCGGCGCCGCCCGGACACATTTTAGCGCGGCGCCGCCCGGACACATTGTACTTGTGGGGCTGGGAGGTTGTGGGGAACATCTGGAGAAGGTGCCTGTAGGGTTTGGGGGAGCACCTACAGGGTTTGGGGTGGGATCTGTGGGGCTGGGGGGGGTCTCTCTGGGGCCGGGGGGGTTTTGGGGGGGATGTGACCCTATGGGGTGCCCCCCCCAGAGCCCCAACCCGCGGCTGACCTAGCATTTTAGCGTGGCCGCCGTCCACCGGCAGCTTCATGCCCGTCTTCCGCTCCCAGTGGCCCGCGGGGCGCTCGGTGGCCCTACCGGCGTCACCAGCGGCCACCTTGGGGTCAACGGCGGCGGTTTTGGGGTCAACGGCAGCGGTTTTGGGGTTTCGGTTTGGGGGGTGCTGACATGCCCCCCCCCGCACCCCCCAGGCATCCTGGCCCTGCAGCTGCCCCTGGGGGGGCTCGACGCCGAGTCCTACAGGTGAGAACCAGTCCCCTCCGTCCCCTAAATGCGCCCCCAGCCCCCCAAATGCCCCCAGACCCCCCCCAAATTGACCCCCCCCAATTTATTCCCCCCCCCCAGAGCCTGCCTCCACCTGGCCGAGATGCAGCGTCAGGTGCGGGAGGCGCTGGCGGAGCACGAGCGGCTGCTGCGGGCACGGGTAGGACGGCGGGGGGTACAAAACTGGGGGGGGGCACCAAGGGGGGGAGGGTCCATGGGGCTTGGGGGGACCCCAAGGGTTGGGGGGAACCAAAATGAGGGGAAAACCAAGTGTGCGGGGTGCGGTTGCCGGGGGGACGCATTTGCGGGGCGCACCGGAGGGGGGGAACCAAAATGAAGGGGGAACCAAGTGTGCGGGGTGCGGTTGCCGGGGGGACGCATTTGCGGGGCGCACCGGGGGAGGAACCAAAATGAAGGGGGAACCAAGTGTGCGGGGTGCGGTTGCCGGGGGGACGCATTTGCGGGGCGCACCGGGGGGGGGTCCATGGGGCTTGGGTTAGGGTTAGGGTTAGGGTTAGGGTTAGGGTTAGGGTTAGGGTTAGGGTTAGGGTTAGGGTTAGGGTTAGGGTTAGGGTTAGGGGTTAGGGTAAGCGTAGTGAGATCCTCTCCTGAGCCTATGTTATTTTCCAAAGATTGATTGACGCTTTTAAGGTTTCAGGGGTAGGGCACTAGGGTTGGGTTTCAGGGTAAGTGTTCTCAGGGTTTATGTTTAGGATTTTCAGTTGTTTAGGTTTGGATTTTAAACGGTTAGTATTTTAGGGATTTGGGGGTTAAGGTTTTAAGTTTTTCAGGGTTAGTGTGTTAGGGTTTTAGAGTTTATGGGTTGTAGTGTTGAAAGGTTTTTTAGGGTTAGGGTCTTAGGGTTTTCTTTTTGGTCAATTATTTAGGGTTAGGGTTTTAAAATTTTATTTTTATTTATTTATTTATTTATTTATTTATTTTTTCAGGTTAGGTTCTCCAGGGTTAGGGTTTTGAGTGTCCTAATTTTTTGGGTTAGGGTTTGGAGCATTGTACTTTTTTGCGTTAGGGTTTTGAGCATCTTAATATTTTGTGTTAGTGCTTTGAGCGTCTTATTTTTTTGGATTAGTGTTTGGAGCGTTTTTGGGTTTAGGTTTTTGGGTTTTTAGGTTTTAGTTTTTGGGTTTAGGTTTTGAGAGTCCTATTTTTTGGGCTTGGGATTTGAACGTCTTAATTTTGTGGGTTAGGAGTTTTAGGCATAGGTCTTCAGGTGTTTAGTGTGGTAAATATTTTGGGTTATGTCTGTAGGGGTTTCGAGGATTTTTAGGGTTAGGGCTTGAGGCTTTTTTGTAAAGGCGGTAAGGGCTAGGGTTACAGTGCGTGCTGGTAAATGTAATTCTCGAAAACTCGGCCCGTGATTGGCTGTGCCGGCTGTCCAAGGAATGCTGGTAAATATAGTTTTCCGGCAGCAGGCTTCCGGGAGGCCATGTTGGGTGCCCAGAGCATGCCTGGAAATGCAGGGTTAGGGTTAGGGTTAGGGTTAGGGCACATTTAAGCGCGGCGCCGCCCGGACACATTTTAGCGCGGCGCCGCCCGGACACATTGTACTTGTGGGGCTGGGAGGTTGTGGGGAACATCTGGAGAAGGTGCCTGTAGGGTTTGGGGGAGCACCTACAGGGTTTGGGGTGGGATCTGTGGGGCTGGGGGGGGTCTCTCTGGGGCCGGGGGGGTTTTGGGGGGGATGTGACCCTATGGGGTGCCCCCCCCAGAGCCCCAACCCGCGGCTGACCTAGCATTTTAGCGTGGCCGCCGTCCACCGGCAGCTTCATGCCCGTCTTCCGCTCCCAGTGGCCCGCGGGGCGCTCGGTGGCCCTACCGGCGTCACCAGCGGCCACCTTGGGGTCAACGGCGGCGGTTTTGGGGTCAACGGCAGCGGTTTTGGGGTTTCGGTTTGGGGGGTGCTGACATGCCCCCCCCCGCACCCCCCAGGCATCCTGGCCCTGCAGCTGCCCCTGGGGGGGCTCGACGCCGAGTCCTACAGGTGAGAACCAGTCCCCTCCGCCCCCTAAATGCGCCCCCAGCCCCCCAAATGCCCCCAGACCCCCCCCAAATTGACCCCCCCCAATTTATTCCCCCCCCCCAGAGCCTGCCTCCACCTGGCCGAGATGCAGCGTCGGGTGCGGGAGGCGCTGGCGGAGCACGAGCGGCTGCTGCGGGCACGGGTAGGACGGCGGGGGGTACAAAACTGGGGGGGGGCACCAAGGGGGGGAGGGTCCATGGGGCTTGGGGGGACCCCAAGGGTTGGGGGGAACCAAAATGAGGGGAAAACCAAGTGTGCGGGGTGCGGTTGCCGGGGGGACGCATTTGCGGGGCGCACCGGAGGGGGGGAACCAAAATGAAGGGGGAACCAAGTGTGCGGGGTGCGGTTGCCGGGGGGACGCATTTGCGGGGCGCACCGGGGGAGGAACCAAAATGAAGGGGGAACCAAGTGTGCGGGGTGCGGTTGCCGGGGGGACGCATTTGCGGGGCGCACCGGGGGGGAACCAAAATGAGGGGGGAACCAAGTGTGCGGGGTGCGGTTGCCGTGGGGACGCATTTGCGGGGCGCACCGGGGGGGGTCCATGGGGCTTGGGTTAGGGTTAGGGTTAGGGTTAGGGTTAGGGTTAGGGTTAGGGTTAGGGTTAGGGTTAGGATTAGGGTTAGGGTTAGGGTCAGAGTCAGAGTCAGGGTAAGCGTAGTGAGATCCTCTCCTGAGCCTATGTTATTTTCCAAAGATTGATTGACGCTTTTAAGGTTTCAGGGGTAGGGCACTAGGGTTGGGTTTCAGGGTAAGTGTTCTCAGGGTTTATGTTTAGGATTTTCAGTTGTTTAGGTTTGGATTTTAAACGGTTAGTATTTTAGGGATTTGGGGGTTAAGGTTTTAAGTTTTTCAGGGTTAGTGTGTTAGGGTTTTAGAGTTTATGGGTTGTAGTGTTGAAAGGTTTTTTAGGGTTAGGGTCTTAGGGTTTTCTTTTTGGTCAATTATTTAGGGTTAGGGTTTTAAAATTTTATTTTTATTTATTTATTTATTTATTTATTTATTTTTTCAGGTTAGGTTCTCCAGGGTTAGGGTATTGAGTGTCCTAATTTTTTGGGTTAGGGTTTGGAGCATCGTACTTTTTTGCGTTAGGGTTTTGAGCATCTTAATATTTTGTGTTAGTGCTTTGAGCGTCTTATTTTTTTGGATTAGTGTTTGGAGCGTTTTTGGGTTTAGGTTTTTGGGTTTTTAGGTTTTAGTTTTTGGGTTTAGGTTTTGAGAGTCCTATTTTTTGGGCTTGGGATTTGAACGTCTTAATTTTGTGGGTTAGGAGTTTTAGGCATAGGTCTTCAGGTGTTTAGTGTGGTAAATATTTTGGGTTATGTCTGTAGGGGTTTCGAGGATTTTTAGGGTTAGGGCTTGAGGCTTTTTTGTAAAGGCGGTAAGGGCTAGGGTTACAGTGCGTGCTGGTAAATGTAATTCTCGAAAACTCGGCCCGTGATTGGCTGTGCCGGCTGTCCAAGGAATGCTGGTAAATCTAGTTTTCCGGCAGCAGGCTTCCGGGAGGCCATGTTGGGTGCCCAGAGCATGCCTGGAAATGCAGGGTTAGGGTTAGGGTTAGGGTTAGGGTTAGGGCACATTTAAGCGCGGCGCCGCCCGGACACATTTTAGCGCGGCGCCGCCCGGACACATTGTACTTGTGGGGCTGGGAGGTTGTGGGGAACATCTGGAGAAGGTGCCTGTAGGGTTTGGGGGAGCACCTACAGGGTTTGGGGTGGGATCTGTGGGGCTGGGGGGGGTCTCTCTGGGGCCGGGGGGGTTTTGGGGGGGATGTGACCCTATGGGGTGCCCCCCCCAGAGCCCCAACCCGCGGCTGACCTAGCATTTTAGCGTGGCCGCCGTCCACCGGCAGCTTCATGCCCGTCTTCCGCTCCCAGTGGCCCGCGGGGCGCTCGGTGGCCCTACCGGCGTCACCAGCGGCCACCTTGGGGTCAACGGTGGCGGTTTTGGGGTTTCGGTTTGGGGGGTGCTGACATGCCCCCCCCCGCACCCCCCAGGCATCCTGGCCCTGCAGCTGCCCCTGGGGGGGCTCGACGCCGAGTCCTACAGGTGAGAACCAGTCCCCTCCGCCCCCTAAATGCGCCCCCAGCCCCCCAAATGCCCCCAGACCCCCCCCAAATTGACCCCCCCCAATTTATTCCCCCCCCCCAGAGCCTGCCTCCACCTGGCCGAGATGCAGCGTCGGGTGCGGGAGGCGCTGGCGGAGCACGAGCGGCTGCTGCGGGCACGGGTAGGACGGCGGGGGGTACAAAACTGGGGGGGGGCACCAAGGGGGGGAGGGTCCATGGGGCTTGGGGGGACCCCAAGGGTTGGGGGGAACCAAAATGAGGGGAAAACCAAGTGTGCGGGGTGCGGTTGCCGGGGGGACGCATTTGCGGGGCGCACCGGAGGGGGGGAACCAAAATGAAGGGGGAACCAAGTGTGCGGGGTGCGGTTGCCGGGGGGACGCATTTGCGGGGCGCACCGGGGGAGGAACCAAAATGAAGGGGGAACCAAGTGTGCGGGGTGCGGTTGCCGGGGGGACGCATTTGCGGGGCGCACCGGGGGGGAACCAAAATGAGGGGGGAACCAAGTGTGCGGGGTGCGGTTGCCGGGGGGACGCATTTGCGGGGCGCACCGGGGGGGGGTCCATGGGGCTTGGGTTAGGGTTAGGGTTAGGGTTAGGGTTAGGGTTAGGGTTAGGGTTAGGGTTAGGGTTAGGGTTAGGGTTAGGATTAGGGTTAGGGTTAGGGTTAGGGTTAGGGTTAGGGTCAGAGTCAGAGTCAGGGTAAGCGTAGTGAGATCCTCTCCTGAGCCTATGTTATTTTCCAAAGATTGATTGACGCTTTTAAGGTTTCAGGGGTAGGGCAGTAGGGTTGGGTTTCAGGGTAAGTGTTCTCAGGGTTTATGTTTAGGATTTTCAGTTGTTTAGGTTTGGATTTTAAACGGTTAGTATTTTAGGGATTTGGGGGTTAAGGTTTTAAGTTTTTCAGGGTTAGTGTGTTAGGGTTTTAGAGTTTATGGGTTGTAGTGTTGAAAGGTTTTTTAGGGTTAGGGTCTTAGGGTTTTCTTTTTGGTCAATTATTTAGGGTTAGGGTTTTAAAATTTTATTTTTATTTATTTATTTATTTATTTATTTATTTTTTCAGGTTAGGTTCTCCAGGGTTAGGGTTTTGAGTGTCCTAATTTTTTGGGTTAGGGTTTGGAGCATCGTACTTTTTTGCGTTAGGGTTTTGAGCATCTTAATATTTTGTGTTAGTGCTTTGAGCGTCTTATTTTTTTGGATTAGTGTTTGGAGCGTTTTTGGGTTTAGGTTTTTGGGTTTTTAGGTTTTAGTTTTTGGGTTTAGGTTTTGAGAGTCCTATTTTTTGGGCTTGGGATTTGAACGTCTTAATTTTGTGGGTTAGGAGTTTTAGGCATAGGTCTTCAGGTGTTTAGTGTGGTAAATATTTTGGGTTATGTCTGTAGGGGTTTCGAGGATTTTTAGGGTTAGGGCTTGAGGCTTTTTTGTAAAGGCGGTAAGGGCTAGGGTTACAGTGCGTGCTGGTAAATGTAATTCTCGAAAACTCGGCCCGTGATTGGCTGTGCCGGCTGTCCAAGGAATGCTGGTAAATATAGTTTTCCGGCAGCAGGCTTCCGGGAGGCCATGTTGGGTGCCCAGAGCATGCCTGGAAATGCAGGGTTAGGGTTAGGGTTAGGGTTAGGGCACATTTAAGCGCGGCGCCGCCCGGACACATTTTAGCGCGGCGCCGCCCGGACACATTGTACTTGTGGGGCTGGGAGGTTGTGGGGAACATCTGGAGAAGGTGCCTGTAGGGTTTGGGGGAGCACCTACAGGGTTTGGGGTGGGATCTGTGGGGCTGGGGGGGGTCTCTCTGGGGCCGGGGGGGTTTTGGGGGGGATGTGACCCTATGGGGTGCCCCCCCCAGAGCCCCAACCCGCGGCTGACCTAGCATTTTAGCGTGGCCGCCGTCCACCGGCAGCTTCATGCCCGTCTTCCGCTCCCAGTGGCCCGCGGGGCGCTCGGTGGCCCTACCGGCGTCACCAGCGGCCACCTTGGGGTCAACGGCGGCGGTTTTGGGGTCAACGGCAGCGGTTTTGGGGTTTCGGTTTGGGGGGTGCTGACATGCCCCCCCCCGCACCCCCCAGGCATCCTGGCCCTGCAGCTGCCCCTGGGGGGGCTCGACGCCGAGTCCTACAGGTGAGAACCAGTCCCCTCCGCCCCCTAAATGCGCCCCCAGCCCCCCAAATGCCCCCAGACCCCCCCCAAATTGACCCCCCCCAATTTATTCCCCCCCCCCAGAGCCTGCCTCCACCTGGCCGAGATGCAGCGTCGGGTGCGGGAGGCGCTGGCGGAGCACGAGCGGCTGCTGCGGGCACGGGTAGGACGGCGGGGGGTACAAAACTGGGGGGGGGCACCAAGGGGGGGAGGGTCCATGGGGCTTGGGGGGACCCCAAGGGTTGGGGGGAACCAAAATGAGGGGAAAACCAAGTGTGCGGGGTGCGGTTGCCGGGGGGACGCATTTGCGGGGCGCACCGGAGGGGGGGAACCAAAATGAAGGGGGAACCAAGTGTGCGGGGTGCGGTTGCCGGGGGGACGCATTTGCGGGGCGCACCGGGGGAGGAACCAAAATGAAGGGGGAACCAAGTGTGCGGGGTGCGGTTGCCGTGGGGACGCATTTGCGGGGCGCACCGGGGGGGGTCCATGGGGCTTGGGTTAGGGTTAGGGTTAGGGTTAGGGTTAGGGTTAGGGTTAGGGTTAGGGTTAGGGTTAGGGTTAGGGTTAGGGTTAGGGTTAGGGTCAGAGTCAGAGTCAGGGTAAGCGTAGTGAGATCCTCTCCTGAGCCTATGTTATTTTCCAAAGATTGATTGACGCTTTTAAGGTTTCAGGGGTAGGGCACTAGGGTTGGGTTTCAGGGTAAGTGTTCTCAGGGTTTATGTTTAGGATTTTCAGTTGTTTAGGTTTGGATTTTAAACGGTTAGTATTTTAGGGATTTGGGGGTTAAGGTTTTAAGTTTTTCAGGGTTAGTGTGTTAGGGTTTTAGAGTTTATGGGTTGTAGTGTTGAAAGGTTTTTTAGGGTTAGGGTCTTAGGGTTTTCTTTTTGGTCAATTATTTAGGGTTAGGGTTTTAAAATTTTATTTTTATTTATTTATTTATTTATTTATTTATTTTTTCAGGTTAGGTTCTCCAGGGTTAGGGTTTTGAGTGTCCTAATTTTTTGGGTTAGGGTTTGGAGCATCGTACTTTTTTGCGTTAGGGTTTTGAGCATCTTAATATTTTGTGTTAGTGCTTTGAGCGTCTTATTTTTTTGGATTAGTGTTTGGAGCGTTTTTGGGTTTAGGTTTTTGGGTTTTTAGGTTTTAGTTTTTGGGTTTAGGTTTTGAGAGTCCTATTTTTTGGGCTTGGGATTTGAACGTCTTAATTTTGTGGGTTAGGAGTTTTAGGCATAGGTCTTCAGGTGTTTAGTGTGGTAAATATTTTGGGTTATGTCTGTAGGGGTTTCGAGGATTTTTAGGGTTAGGGCTTGAGGCTTTTTTGTAAAGGCGGTAAGGGCTAGGGTTACAGTGCGTGCTGGTAAATGTAATTCTCGAAAACTCGGCCCGTGATTGGCTGTGCCGGCTGTCCAAGGAATGCTGGTAAATATAGTTTTCCGGCAGCAGGCTTCCGGGAGGCCATGTTGGGTGCCCAGAGCATGCCTGGAAATGCAGGGTTAGGGTTAGGGTTAGGGTTAGGGCACATTTAAGCGCGGCGCCGCCCGGACACATTTTAGCGCGGCGCCGCCCGGACACATTGTACTTGTGGGGCTGGGAGGTTGTGGGGAACATCTGGAGAAGGTGCCTGTAGGGTTTGGGGGAGCACCTACAGGGTTTGGGGTGGGATCTGTGGGGCTGGGGGGGGTCTCTCTGGGGCCGGGGGGGTTTTGGGGGGGATGTGACCCTATGGGGTGCCCCCCCCAGAGCCCCAACCCGCGGCTGACCTAGCATTTTAGCGTGGCCGCCGTCCACCGGCAGCTTCATGCCCGTCTTCCGCTCCCAGTGGCCCGCGGGGCGCTCGGTGGCCCTACCGGCGTCACCAGCGGCCACCTTGGGGTCAACGGCGGCGGTTTTGGGGTCAACGGCAGCGGTTTTGGGGTTTCGGTTTGGGGGGTGCTGACATGCCCCCCCCCGCACCCCCCAGGCATCCTGGCCCTGCAGCTGCCCCTGGGGGGGCTCGACGCCGAGTCCTACAGGTGAGAACCAGTCCCCTCCGCCCCCTAAATGCGCCCCCAGCCCCCCAAATGCCCCCAGACCCCCCCCAAATTGACCCCCCCCAATTTATTCCCCCCCCCCAGAGCCTGCCTCCACCTGGCCGAGATGCAGCGTCGGGTGCGGGAGGCGCTGGCGGAGCACGAGCGGCTGCTGCGGGCACGGGTAGGACGGCGGGGGGTACAAAACTGGGGGGGGGCACCAAGGGGGGGAGGGTCCATGGGGCTTGGGGGGACCCCAAGGGTTGGGGGGAACCAAAATGAGGGGAAAACCAAGTGTGCGGGGTGCGGTTGCCGGGGGGACGCATTTGCGGGGCGCACCGGAGGGGGGGAACCAAAATGAAGGGGGAACCAAGTGTGCGGGGTGCGGTTGCCGGGGGGACGCATTTGCGGGGCGCACCGGGGGAGGAACCAAAATGAAGGGGGAACCAAGTGTGCGGGGTGCGGTTGCCGGGGGGACGCATTTGCGGGGCGCACCGGGGGGGAACCAAAATGAGGGGGGAACCAAGTGTGCGGGGTGCGGTTGCCGTGGGGACGCATTTGCGGGGCGCACCGGGGGGGGTCCATGGGGCTTGGGTTAGGGTTAGGGTTAGGGTTAGGGTTAGGGTTAGGGTTAGGGTTAGGGTTAGGGTTAGGGTTAGGGTCAGAGTCAGAGTCAGGGTAAGCGTAGTGAGATCCTCTCCTGAGCCTATGTTATTTTCCAAAGATTGATTGACGCTTTTAAGGTTTCAGGGGTAGGGCACTAGGGTTGGGTTTCAGGGTAAGTGTTCTCAGGGTTTATGTTTAGGATTTTCAGTTGTTTAGGTTTGGATTTTAAACGGTTAGTATTTTAGGGATTTGGGGGTTAAGGTTTTAAGTTTTTCAGGGTTAGTGTGTTAGGGTTTTAGAGTTTATGGGTTGTAGTGTTGAAAGGTTTTTTAGGGTTAGGGTCTTAGGGTTTTCTTTTTGGTCAATTATTTAGGGTTAGGGTTTTAAAATTTTATTTTTATTTATTTATTTATTTATTTATTTATTTTTTCAGGTTAGGTTCTCCAGGGTTAGGGTTTTGAGTGTCCTAATTTTTTGGGTTAGGGTTTGGAGCATCGTACTTTTTTGCGTTAGGGTTTTGAGCATCTTAATATTTTGTGTTAGTGCTTTGAGCGTCTTATTTTTTTGGATTAGTGTTTGGAGCGTTTTTGGGTTTAGGTTTTTGGGTTTTTAGGTTTTAGTTTTTGGGTTTAGGTTTTGAGAGTCCTATTTTTTGGGCTTGGGATTTGAACGTCTTAATTTTGTGGGTTAGGAGTTTTAGGCATAGGTCTTCAGGTGTTTAGTGTGGTAAATATTTTGGGTTATGTCTGTAGGGGTTTCGAGGATTTTTAGGGTTAGGGCTTGAGGCTTTTTTGTAAAGGCGGTAAGGGCTAGGGTTACAGTGCGTGCTGGTAAATGTAATTCTCGAAAACTCGGCCCGTGATTGGCTGTGCCGGCTGTCCAAGGAATGCTGGTAAATATAGTTTTCCGGCAGCAGGCTTCCGGGAGGCCATGTTGGGTGCCCAGAGCATGCCTGGAAATGCAGGGTTAGGGTTAGGGTTAGGGTTAGGGTTAGGGCACATTTAAGCGCGGCGCCGCCCGGACACATTTTAGCGCGGCGCCGCCCGGACACATTGTACTTGTGGGGCTGGGAGGTTGTGGGGAACATCTGGAGAAGGTGCCTGTAGGGTTTGGGGGAGCACCTACAGGGTTTGGGGTGGGATCTGTGGGGCTGGGGGGGGTCTCTCTGGGGCCGGGGGGGTTTTGGGGGGGATGTGACCCTATGGGGTGCCCCCCCCAGAGCCCCAACCCGCGGCTGACCTAGCATTTTAGCGTGGCCGCCGTCCACCGGCAGCTTCATGCCCGTCTTCCGCTCCCAGTGGCCCGCGGGGCGCTCGGTGGCCCTACCGGCGTCACCAGCGGCCACCTTGGGGTCAACGGCGGCGGTTTTGGGGTCAACGGCAGCGGTTTTGGGGTTTCGGTTTGGGGGGTGCTGACATGCCCCCCCCCGCACCCCCCAGGCATCCTGGCCCTGCAGCTGCCCCTGGGGGGGCTCGACGCCGAGTCCTACAGGTGAGAACCAGTCCCCTCCGCCCCCTAAATGCGCCCCCAGCCCCCCAAATGCCCCCAGACCCCCCCCAAATTGACCCCCCCCAATTTATTCCCCCCCCCCAGAGCCTGCCTCCACCTGGCCGAGATGCAGCGTCGGGTGCGGGAGGCGCTGGCGGAGCACGAGCGGCTGCTGCGGGCACGGGTAGGACGGCGGGGGGTACAAAACTGGGGGGGGGCACCAAGGGGGGGAGGGTCCATGGGGCTTGGGGGGACCCCAAGGGTTGGGGGGAACCAAAATGAGGGGAAAACCAAGTGTGCGGGGTGCGGTTGCCGGGGGGACGCATTTGCGGGGCGCACCGGAGGGGGGGAACCAAAATGAAGGGGGAACCAAGTGTGCGGGGTGCGGTTGCCGGGGGGACGCATTTGCGGGGCGCACCGGGGGAGGAACCAAAATGAAGGGGGAACCAAGTGTGCGGGGTGCGGTTGCCGGGGGGACGCATTTGCGGGGCGCACCGGGGGGGAACCAAAATGAGGGGGGAACCAAGTGTGCGGGGTGCGGTTGCCGTGGGGACGCATTTGCGGGGCGCACCGGGGGGGGTCCATGGGGCTTGGGTTAGGGTTAGGGTTAGGGTTAGGGTTAGGGTTAGGGTTAGGGTTAGGGTTAGGGTTAGGGTTAGGGTTAGGGTTAGGATTAGGGTTAGGGTTAGGGTCAGAGTCAGAGTCAGGGTAAGCGTAGTGAGATCCTCTCCTGAGCCTATGTTATTTTCCAAAGATTGATTGACGCTTTTAAGGTTTCAGGGGTAGGGCACTAGGGTTGGGTTTCAGGGTAAGTGTTCTCAGGGTTTATGTTTAGGATTTTCAGTTGTTTAGGTTTGGATTTTAAACGGTTAGTATTTTAGGGATTTGGGGGTTAAGGTTTTAAGTTTTTCAGGGTTAGTGTGTTAGGGTTTTAGAGTTTATGGGTTGTAGTGTTGAAAGGTTTTTTAGGGTTAGGGTCTTAGGGTTTTCTTTTTGGTCAATTATTTAGGGTTAGGGTTTTAAAATTTTATTTTTATTTATTTATTTATTTATTTATTTATTTTTTCAGGTTAGGTTCTCCAGGGTTAGGGTTTTGAGTGTCCTAATTTTTTGGGTTAGGGTTTGGAGCATCGTACTTTTTTGCGTTAGGGTTTTGAGCATCTTAATATTTTGTGTTAGTGCTTTGAGCGTCTTATTTTTTTGGATTAGTGTTTGGAGCGTTTTTGGGTTTAGGTTTTTGGGTTTTTAGGTTTTAGTTTTTGGGTTTAGGTTTTGAGAGTCCTATTTTTTGGGCTTGGGATTTGAACGTCTTAATTTTGTGGGTTAGGAGTTTTAGGCATAGGTCTTCAGGTGTTTAGTGTGGTAAATATTTTGGGTTATGTCTGTAGGGGTTTCGAGGATTTTTAGGGTTAGGGCTTGAGGCTTTTTTGTAAAGGCGGTAAGGGCTAGGGTTACAGTGCGTGCTGGTAAATGTAATTCTCGAAAACTCGGCCCGTGATTGGCTGTGCCGGCTGTCCAAGGAATGCTGGTAAATATAGTTTTCCGGCAGCAGGCTTCCGGGAGGCCATGTTGGGTGCCCAGAGCATGCCTGGAAATGCAGGGTTAGGGTTAGGGTTAGGGTTAGGGTTAGGGCACATTTAAGCGCGGCGCCGCCCGGACACATTTTAGCGCGGCGCCGCCCGGACACATTGTACTTGTGGGGCTGGGAGGTTGTGGGGAACATCTGGAGAAGGTGCCTGTAGGGTTTGGGGGAGCACCTACAGGGTTTGGGGTGGGATCTGTGGGGCTGGGGGGGGTCTCTCTGGGGCCAGGGGGGTTTTGGGGGGGATGTGACCCTATGGGGTGCCCCCCCCAGAGCCCCAACCCGCGGCTGACCTAGCATTTTAGCGTGGCCGCCGTCCACCGGCAGCTTCATGCCCGTCTTCCGCTCCCAGTGGCCCGCGGGGCGCTCGGTGGCCCTACCGGCGTCACCAGCGGCCACCTTGGGGTCAACGGCGGCGGTTTTGGGGTCAACGGCAGCGGTTTTGGGGTTTCGGTTTGGGGGGTGCTGACATGCCCCCCCCCGCACCCCCCAGGCATCCTGGCCCTGCAGCTGCCCCTGGGGGGGCTCGACGCCGAGTCCTACAGGTGAGAACCAGTCCCCTCCGCCCCCTAAATGCGCCCCCAGCCCCCCAAATGCCCCCAGACCCCCCCCAAATTGACCCCCCCCAATTTATTCCCCCCCCCCAGAGCCTGCCTCCACCTGGCCGAGATGCAGCGTCGGGTGCGGGAGGCGCTGGCGGAGCACGAGCGGCTGCTGCGGGCACGGGTAGGACGGCGGGGGGTACAAAACTGGGGGGGGGCACCAAGGGGGGGAGGGTCCATGGGGCTTGGGGGGACCCCAAGGGTTGGGGGGAACCAAAATGAGGGGAAAACCAAGTGTGCGGGGTGCGGTTGCCGGGGGGACGCATTTGCGGGGCGCACCGGAGGGGGGGAACCAAAATGAAGGGGGAACCAAGTGTGCGGGGTGCGGTTGCCGGGGGGACGCATTTGCGGGGCGCACCGGGGGAGGAACCAAAATGAAGGGGGAACCAAGTGTGCGGGGTGCGGTTGCCGGGGGGACGCATTTGCGGGGCGCACCGGGGGGGAACCAAAATGAGGGGGGAACCAAGTGTGCGGGGTGCGGTTGCCGGGGGGACGCATTTGCGGGGCGCACCGGGGGGAACCAAAATGAGGGGGGAACCAAGTGTGCGGGGTGCGGTTGCCGTGGGGACGCATTTGCGGGGCGCACCGGGGGGGGTCCATGGGGCTTGGGTTAGGGTTAGGGTTAGGGTTAGGGTTAGGGTTAGGGTTAGGGTTAGGGTTAGGGTTAGGGTTAGGGTTAGGATTAGGGTTAGGGTTAGGGTCAGAGTCAGAGTCAGGGTAAGCGTAGTGAGATCCTCTCCTGAGCCTATGTTATTTTCCAAAGATTGATTGACGCTTTTAAGGTTTCAGGGGTACGGCAGTAGGGTTGGGTTTCAGGGTAAGTGTTCTCAGGGTTTATGTTTAGGATTTTCAGTTGTTTAGGTTTGGATTTTAAACGGTTAGTATTTTAGGGATTTGGGGGTTAAGGTTTTAAGTTTTTCAGGGTTAGTGTGTTAGGGTTTTAGAGTTTATGGGTTGTAGTGTTGAAAGGTTTTTTAGGGTTAGGGTCTTAGGGTTTTCTTTTTGGTCAATTATTTAGGGTTAGGGTTTTAAAATTTTATTTTTATTTATTTATTTATTTATTTATTTATTTTTTCAGGTTAGGTTCTCCAGGGTTAGGGTTTTGAGTGTCCTAATTTTTTGGGTTAGGGTTTGGAGCATCGTACTTTTTTGCGTTAGGGTTTTGAGCATCTTAATATTTTGTGTTAGTGCTTTGAGCGTCTTATTTTTTTGGATTAGTGTTTGGAGCGTTTTTGGGTTTAGGTTTTTGGGTTTTTAGGTTTTAGTTTTTGGGTTTAGGTTTTGAGAGTCCTATTTTTTGGGCTTGGGATTTGAACGTCTTAATTTTGTGGGTTAGGAGTTTTAGGCATAGGTCTTCAGGTGTTTAGTGTGGTAAATATTTTGGGTTATGTCTGTAGGGGTTTCGAGGATTTTTAGGGTTAGGGCTTGAGGCTTTTTTGTAAAGGCGGTAAGGGCTAGGGTTACAGTGCGTGCTGGTAAATGTAATTCTCGAAAACTCGGCCCGTGATTGGCTGTGCCGGCTGTCCAAGGAATGCTGGTAAATATAGTTTTCCGGCAGCAGGCTTCCGGGAGGCCATGTTGGGTGCCCAGAGCATGCCTGGAAATGCAGGGTTAGGGTTAGGGTTAGGGTTAGGGTTAGGGTTAGGGCACATTTAAGCGCGGCGCCGCCCGGACACATTTTAGCGCGGCGCCGCCCGGACACATTGTACTTGTGGGGCTGGGAGGTTGTGGGGAACATCTGGAGAAGGTGCCTGTAGGGTTTGGGGGAGCACCTACAGGGTTTGGGGTGGGATCTGTGGGGCTGGGGGGGGTCTCTCTGGGGCCGGGGGGGTTTTGGGGGGGATGTGACCCTATGGGGTGCCCCCCCCAGAGCCCCAACCCGCGGCTGACCTAGCATTTTAGCGTGGCCGCCGTCCACCGGCAGCTTCATGCCCGTCTTCCGCTCCCAGTGGCCCGCGGGGCGCTCGGTGGCCCTACCGGCGTCACCAGCGGCCACCTTGGGGTCAACGGCGGCGGTTTTGGGGTCAACGGCAGCGGTTTTGGGGTTTCGGTTTGGGGGGTGCTGACATGCCCCCCCCCGCACCCCCCAGGCATCCTGGCCCTGCAGCTGCCCCTGGGGGGGCTCGACGCCGAGTCCTACAGGTGAGAACCAGTCCCCTCCGCCCCCTAAATGCGCCCCCAGCCCCCCAAATGCCCCCAGACCCCCCCCAAATTGACCCCCCCCAATTTATTCCCCCCCCCCAGAGCCTGCCTCCACCTGGCCGAGATGCAGCGTCGGGTGCGGGAGGCGCTGGCGGAGCACGAGCGGCTGCTGCGGGCACGGGTAGGACGGCGGGGGGTACAAAACTGGGGGGGGGCACCAAGGGGGGGAGGGTCCATGGGGCTTGGGGGGACCCCAAGGGTTGGGGGGAACCAAAATGAGGGGAAAACCAAGTGTGCGGGGTGCGGTTGCCGGGGGGACGCATTTGCGGGGCGCACCGGAGGGGGGGAACCAAAATGAAGGGGGAACCAAGTGTGCGGGGTGCGGTTGCCGGGGGGACGCATTTGCGGGGCGCACCGGGGGAGGAACCAAAATGAAGGGGGAACCAAGTGTGCGGGGTGCGGTTGCCGGGGGGACGCATTTGCGGGGCGCACCGGGGGGAACCAAAATGAGGGGGGAACCAAGTGTGCGGGGTGCGGTTGCCGTGGGGACGCATTTGCGGGGCGCACCAGGGGGGGTCCATGGGGCTTGGGTTAGGGTTAGGGTTAGGGTTAGGGTTAGGGTTAGGGTTAGGGTTAGGGTTAGGGTTAGGGTTAGGGTTAGGGTTAGGATTAGGGTTAGGGTTAGGGTCAGAGTCAGAGTCAGGGTAAGCATAGTGAGATCCTCTCCTGAGCCTATGTTATTTTCCAAAGATTGATTGACGCTTTTAAGGTTTCAGGGGTAGGGCACTAGGGTTGGGTTTCAGGGTAAGTGTTCTCAGGGTTTATGTTTAGGATTTTCAGTTGTTTAGGTTTGGATTTTAAACGGTTAGTATTTTAGGGATTTGGGGGTTAAGGTTTTAAGTTTTTCAGGGTTAGTGTGTTAGGGTTTTAGAGTTTATGGGTTGTAGTGTTGAAAGGTTTTTTAGGGTTAGGGTCTTAGGGTTTTCTTTTTGGTCAATTATTTAGGGTTAGGGTTTTAAAATTTTATTTTTATTTATTTATTTATTTATTTATTTATTTTTTCAGGTTAGGTTCTCCAGGGTTAGGGTTTTGAGTGTCCTAATTTTTTGGGTTAGGGTTTGGAGCATCTTAATTTTTTGCGTTAGGGTTTTGAGCATCTTAATATTTTGTGTTAGTGCTTTGAGCGTCTTATTTTTTTGGATTAGTGTTTGGAGCGTTTTTGGGTTTAGGTTTTTGGGTTTTTAGGTTTTAGTTTTTGGGTTTAGGTTTTGAGAGTCCTATTTTTTGGGCTTGGGATTTGAACGTCTTAATTTTGTGGGTTAGGAGTTTTAGGCATAGGTCTTCAGGTGTTTAGTGTGGTAAATATTTTGGGTTATGTCTGTAGGGGTTTCGAGGATTTTTAGGGTTAGGGCTTGAGGCTTTTTTGTAAAGGCGGTAAGGGCTAGGGTTACAGTGCGTGCTGGTAAATGTAATTCTCGAAAACTCGGCCCGTGATTGGCTGTGCCGGCTGTCCAAGGAATGCTGGTAAATATAGTTTTCCGGCAGCAGGCTTCCGGGAGGCCATGTTGGGTGCCCAGAGCATGCCTGGAAATGCAGGGTTAGGGTTAGGGTTAGGGTTAGGGCACATTTAAGCGCGGCGCCGCCCGGACACATTTTAGCGCGGCGCCGCCCGGACACATTGTACTTGTGGGGCTGGGAGGTTGTGGGGAACATCTGGAGAAGGTGCCTGTAGGGTTTGGGGGAGCACCTACAGGGTTTGGGGTGGGATCTGTGGGGCTGGGGGGGGTCTCTCTGGGGCCGGGGGGGTTTTGGGGGGGATGTGACCCTATGGGGTGCCCCCCCCAGAGCCCCAACCCGCGGCTGACCTAGCATTTTAGCGTGGCCGCCGTCCACCGGCAGCTTCATGCCCGTCTTCCGCTCCCAGTGGCCCGCGGGGCGCTCGGTGGCCCTACCGGCGTCACCAGCGGCCACCTTGGGGTCAACGGCGGCGGTTTTGGGGTCAACGGCAGCGGTTTTGGGGTTTCGGTTTGGGGGGTGCTGACATGCCCCCCCCCGCACCCCCCAGGCATCCTGGCCCTGCAGCTGCCCCTGGGGGGGCTCGACGCCGAGTCCTACAGGTGAGAACCAGTCCCCTCCGCCCCCTAAATGCGCCCCCAGCCCCCCAAATGCCCCCAGACCCCCCCCAAATTGACCCCCCCCAATTTATTCCCCCCCCCCAGAGCCTGCCTCCACCTGGCCGAGATGCAGCGTCGGGTGCGGGAGGCGCTGGCGGAGCACGAGCGGCTGCTGCGGGCACGGGTAGGACGGCGGGGGGTACAAAACTGGGGGGGGGCACCAAGGGGGGGAGGGTCCATGGGGCTTGGGGGGACCCCAAGGGTTGGGGGGAACCAAAATGAGGGGAAAACCAAGTGTGCGGGGTGCGGTTGCCGGGGGGACGCATTTGCGGGGCGCACCGGAGGGGGGGAACCAAAATGAAGGGGGAACCAAGTGTGCGGGGTGCGGTTGCCGGGGGGACGCATTTGCGGGGCGCACCGGGGGAGGAACCAAAATGAAGGGGGAACCAAGTGTGCGGGGTGCGGTTGCCGGGGGGACGCATTTGCGGGGCGCACCGGGGGGAACCAAAATGAGGGGGGAACCAAGTGTGCGGGGTGCGGTTGCCGGGGGGACGCATTTGCGGGGCGCACCGGGGGGAACCAAAATGAGGGGGGAACCAAGTGTGCGGGGTGCGGTTGCCGTGGGGACGCATTTGCGGGGCGCACCGGGGGGGGTCCATGGGGCTTGGGTTAGGGTTAGGGTTAGGGTTAGGGTTAGGGTTAGGGTTAGGGTTAGGGTTAGGGTTAGGGTTAGGATTAGGGTTAGGGTTAGGGTCAGAGTCAGAGTCAGGGTAAGCGTAGTGAGATCCTCTCCTGAGCCTATGTTATTTTCCAAAGATTGATTGACGCTTTTAAGGTTTCAGGGGTAGGGCACTAGGGTTGGGTTTCAGGGTAAGTGTTCTCAGGGTTTATGTTTAGGATTTTCAGTTGTTTAGGTTTGGATTTTAAACGGTTAGTATTTTAGGGATTTGGGGGTTAAGGTTTTAAGTTTTTCAGGGTTAGTGTGTTAGGGTTTTAGAGTTTATGGGTTGTAGTGTTGAAAGGTTTTTTAGGGTTAGGGTCTTAGGGTTTTCTTTTTGGTCAATTATTTAGGGTTAGGGTTTTAAAATTTTATTTTTATTTATTTATTTATTTATTTATTTATTTTTTCAGGTTAGGTTCTCCAGGGTTAGGGTATTGAGTGTCCTAATTTTTTGGGTTAGGGTTTGGAGCATCTTAATTTTTTGCGTTAGGGTTTTGAGCATCTTAATATTTTGTGTTAGTGCTTTGAGCGTCTTATTTTTTTGGATTAGTGTTTGGAGCGTTTTTGGGTTTAGGTTTTTGGGTTTTTAGGTTTTAGTTTTTGGGTTTAGGTTTTGAGAGTCCTATTTTTTGGGCTTGGGATTTGAACGTCTTAATTTTGTGGGTTAGGAGTTTTAGGCATAGGTCTTCAGGTGTTTAGTGTGGTAAATATTTTGGGTTATGTCTGTAGGGGTTTCGAGGATTTTTAGGGTTAGGGCTTGAGGCTTTTTTGTAAAGGCGGTAAGGGCTAGGGTTACAGTGCGTGCTGGTAAATGTAATTCTCGAAAACTCGGCCCGTGATTGGCTGTGCCGGCTGTCCAAGGAATGCTGGTAAATATAGTTTTCCGGCACCAGGCTTCCGGGAGGCCATGTTGGGTGCCCAGAGCATGCCTGGAAATGCAGGGTTAGGGTTAGGGTTAGGGTTAGGGTTAGGGCACATTTAAGCGCGGCGCCGCCCGGACACATTTTAGCGCAGCGCCGCCCGGACACATTGTACTTGTGGGGCTGGGAGGTTGTGGGGAACATCTGGAGAAGGTGCCTGTAGGGTTTGGGGGAGCACCTACAGGGTTTGGGGTGGGATCTGTGGGGCTGGGGGGGGTCTCTCTGGGGCCGGGGGGGTTTTGGGGGGGATGTGACCCTATGGGGTGCCCCCCCCAGAGCCCCAACCCGCGGCTGACCTAGCATTTTAGCGTGGCCGCCGTCCACCGGCAGCTTCATGCCCGTCTTCCGCTCCCAGTGGCCCGCGGGGCGCTCGGTGGCCCTACCGGCATCACCAGCGGCCACCTTGGGGTCAACGGCGGCGGTTTTGGGGTCAACGGCAGCGGTTTTGGGGTTTCGGTTTGGGGGGTGCTGACATGCCCCCCCCCGCACCCCCCAGGCATCCTGGCCCTGCAGCTGCCCCTGGGGGGGCTCGACGCCGAGTCCTACAGGTGAGAACCAGTCCCCTCCGCCCCCTAAATGCGCCCCCAGCCCCCCAAATGCCCCCAGACCCCCCCCAAATTGACCCCCCCCAATTTATTCCCCCCCCCCAGAGCCTGCCTCCACCTGGCCGAGATGCAGCGTCGGGTGCGGGAGGCGCTGGCGGAGCACGAGCGGCTGCTGCGGGCACGGGTAGGACGGCGGGGGGTACAAAACTGGGGGGGGGCACCAAGGGGGGGAGGGTCCATGGGGCTTGGGGGGACCCCAAGGGTTGGGGGGAACCAAAATGAGGGGAAAACCAAGTGTGCGGGGTGCGGTTGCCGGGGGGACGCATTTGCGGGGCGCACCGGAGGGGGGGAACCAAAATGAAGGGGGAACCAAGTGTGCAGGGTGCGGTTGCCGGGGGGACGCATTTGCGGGGCGCACCGGGGGAGGAACCAAAATGAAGGGGGAACCAAGTGTGCGGGGTGCGGTTGCCGGGGGGACGCATTTGCGGGGCGCACCGGGGGGAACCAAAATGAGGGGGGAACCAAGTGTGCGGGGTGCGGTTGCCGGGGGGACGCATTTGCGGGGCGCACCGGGGGGAACCAAAATGAGGGGGGAACCAAGTGTGCGGGTGCGGTTGCCGTGGGGACGCATTTGCGGGGCGCACCGGGGGGGGTCCATGGGGCTTGGGTTAGGGTTAGGGTTAGGGTTAGGGTTAGGGTTAGGGTTAGGGTTAGGGTTAGGGTTAGGGTTAGGGTTAGGGTTAGGGTTAGGGTTAGGGTTAGGGTCAGAGTCAGAGTCAGGGTAAGCGTAGTGAGATCCTCTCCTGAGCCTATGTTATTTTCCAAAGATTGATTGACGCTTTTAAGGTTTCAGGGGTAGGGCACTAGGGTTGGGTTTCAGGGTAAGTGTTCTCAGGGTTTATGTTTAGGATTTTCAGTTGTTTAGGTTTGGATTTTAAACGGTTAGTATTTTAGGGATTTGGGGGTTAAGGTTTTAAGTTTTTCAGGGTTAGTGTGTTAGGGTTTTAGAGTTTATGGGTTGTAGTGTTGAAAGGTTTTTTAGGGTTAGGGTCTTAGGGTTTTCTTTTTGGTCAATTATTTAGGGTTAGGGTTTTAAAATTTTATTTTTATTTATTTATTTATTTATTTATTTATTTTTTCAGGTTAGGTTCTCCAGGGTTAGGGTATTGAGTGTCCTAATTTTTTGGGTTAGGGTTTGGAGCATCTTAATTTTTTGCGTTAGGGTTTTGAGCATCTTAATATTTTGTGTTAGTGCTTTGAGCGTCTTATTTTTTTGGATTAGTGTTTGGAGCGTTTTTGGGTTTAGGTTTTTGGGTTTTTAGGTTTTAGTTTTTGGGTTTAGGTTTTGAGAGTCCTATTTTTTGGGCTTGGGATTTGAACGTCTTAATTTTGTGGGTTAGGAGTTTTAGGCATAGGTCTTCAGGTGTTTAGTGTGGTAAATATTTTGGGTTATGTCTGTAGGGGTTTCGAGGATTTTTAGGGTTAGGGCTTGAGGCTTTTTTGTAAAGGCGGTAAGGGCTAGGGTTACAGTGCGTGCTGGTAAATGTAATTCTCGAAAACTCGGCCCGTGATTGGCTGTGCCGGCTGTCCAAGGAATGCTGGTAAATATAGTTTTCCGGCACCAGGCTTCCGGGAGGCCATGTTGGGTGCCCAGAGCATGCCTGGAAATGCAGGGTTAGGGTTAGGGTTAGGGTTAGGGTTAGGGCACATTTAAGCGCGGCGCCGCCCGGACACATTTTAGCGCAGCGCCGCCCGGACACATTGTACTTGTGGGGCTGGGAGGTTGTGGGGAACATCTGGAGAAGGTGCCTGTAGGGTTTGGGGGAGCACCTACAGGGTTTGGGGTGGGATCTGTGGGGCTGGGGGGGGTCTCTCTGGGGCCGGGGGGGTTTTGGGGGGGATGTGACCCTATGGGGTGCCCCCCCCAGAGCCCCAACCCGCGGCTGACCTAGCATTTTAGCGTGGCCGCCGTCCACCGGCAGCTTCATGCCCGTCTTCCGCTCCCAGTGGCCCGCGGGGCGCTCGGTGGCCCTACCGGCGTCACCAGCGGCCACCTTGGGGTCAACGGCGGCGGTTTTGGGGTCAACGGCAGCGGTTTTGGGGTTTCGGTTTGGGGGGTGCTGACATGCCCCCCCCCGCACCCCCCAGGCATCCTGGCCCTGCAGCTGCCCCTGGGGGGGCTCGACGCCGAGTCCTACAGGTGAGAACCAGTCCCCTCCGCCCCCTAAATGCGCCCCCAGCCCCCCAAATGCCCCCAGACCCCCCCCAAATTGACCCCCCCCAATTTATTCCCCCCCCCCAGAGCCTGCCTCCACCTGGCCGAGATGCAGCGTCGGGTGCGGGAGGCGCTGGCGGAGCACGAGCGGCTGCTGCGGGCACAGGTAGGACGGCGGGGGGTACAAAACTGGGGGGGGGCACCAAGGGGGGGAGGGTCCATGGGGCTTGGGGGGACCCCAAGGGTTGGGGGGAACCAAAATGAGGGGAAAACCAAGTGTGCGGGGTGCGGTTGCCGGGGGGACGCATTTGCGGGGCGCACCGGAGGGGGGGAACCAAAATGAAGGGGGAACCAAGTGTGCGGGGTGCGGTTGCCGGGGGGACGCATTTGCGGGGCGCACCGGGGGAGGAACCAAAATGAAGGGGGAACCAAGTGTGCGGGGTGCGGTTGCCGGGGGGACGCATTTGCGGGGCGCACCGGGGGGGAACCAAAATGAGGGGGGAACCAAGTGTGCGGGGTGCGGTTGCCGTGGGGACGCATTTGCGGGGCGCACCGGGGGGGGTCCATGGGGCTTGGGTTAGGGTTAGGGTTAGGGTTAGGGTTAGGGTTAGGGTTAGGGTTAGGGTTAGGATTAGGGTTAGGGTTAGGGTCAGAGTCAGAGTCAGGGTAAGCGTAGTGAGATCCTCTCCTGAGCCTATGTTATTTTCCAAAGATTGATTGACGCTTTTAAGGTTTCAGGGGTAGGGCACTAGGGTTGGGTTTCAGGGTAAGTGTTCTCAGGGTTTATGTTTAGGATTTTCAGTTGTTTAGGTTTGGATTTTAAACGGTTAGTATTTTAGGGATTTGGGGGTTAAGGTTTTAAGTTTTTCAGGGTTAGTGTGTTAGGGTTTTAGAGTTTATGGGTTGTAGTGTTGAAAGGTTTTTTAGGGTTAGGGTCTTAGGGTTTTCTTTTTGGTCAATTATTTAGGGTTAGGGTTTTAAAATTTTATTTTTATTTATTTATTTATTTATTTATTTATTTTTTCAGGTTAGGTTCTCCAGGGTTAGGGTTTTGAGTGTCCTAATTTTTTGGGTTAGGGTTTGGAGCATCGTACTTTTTTGCGTTAGGGTTTTGAGCATCTTAATATTTTGTGTTAGTGCTTTGAGCGTCTTATTTTTTTGGATTAGTGTTTGGAGCGTTTTTGGGTTTAGGTTTTTGGGTTTTTAGGTTTTAGTTTTTGGGTTTAGGTTTTGAGAGTCCTATTTTTTGGGCTTGGGATTTGAACGTCTTAATTTTGTGGGTTAGGAGTTTTAGGCATAGGTCTTCAGGTGTTTAGTGTGGTAAATATTTTGGGTTATGTCTGTAGGGGTTTCGAGGATTTTTAGGGTTAGGGCTTGAGGCTTTTTTGTAAAGGCGGTAAGGGCTAGGGTTACAGTGCGTGCTGGTAAATGTAATTCTCGAAAACTCGGCCCGTGATTGGCTGTGCCGGCTGTCCAAGGAATGCTGGTAAATATAGTTTTCCGGCACCAGGCTTCCGGGAGGCCATGTTGGGTGCCCAGAGCATGCCTGGAAATGCAGGGTTAGGGTTAGGGTTAGGGTTAGGGTTAGGGCACATTTAAGCGCGGCGCCGCCCGGACACATTTTAGCGCAGCGCCGCCCGGACACATTGTACTTGTGGGGCTGGGAGGTTGTGGGGAACATCTGGAGAAGGTGCCTGTAGGGTTTGGGGGAGCACCTACAGGGTTTGGGGTGGGATCTGTGGGGCTGGGGGGGGTCTCTCTGGGGCCGGGGGGGTTTTGGGGGGGATGTGACCCTATGGGGTGCCCCCCCCAGAGCCCCAACCCGCGGCTGACCTAGCATTTTAGCGTGGCCGCCGTCCACCGGCAGCTTCATGCCCGTCTTCCGCTCCCAGTGGCCCGCGGGGCGCTCGGTGGCCCTACCGGCATCACCAGCGGCCACCTTGGGGTCAACGGCGGCGGTTTTGGGGTCAACGGCAGCGGTTTTGGGGTTTCGGTTTGGGGGGTGCTGACATGCCCCCCCCCGCACCCCCCAGGCATCCTGGCCCTGCAGCTGCCCCTGGGGGGGCTCGACGCCGAGTCCTACAGGTGAGAACCAGTCCCCTCTGCCCCCTAAATGCGCCCCCAGCCCCCCAAATGCCCCCAGACCCCCCCCAAATTGACCCCCCCCCAATTTATTCCCCCCCCCCAGAGCCTGCCTCCACCTGGCCGAGATGCAGCGTCGGGTGCGGGAGGCGCTGGCGGAGCACGAGCGGCTGCTGCGGGCACGGGTAGGACGGCGGGGGGTACAAAACTGGGGGGGGGCACCAAGGGGGGGAGGGTCCATGGGGCTTGGGGGGACCCCAAGGGTTGGGGGGAACCAAAATGAGGGGAAAACCAAGTGTGCGGGGTGCGGTTGCCGGGGGGACGCATTTGCGGGGCGCACCGGAGGGGGGGAACCAAAATGAAGGGGGAACCAAGTGTGCGGGGTGCGGTTGCCGGGGGGACGCATTTGCGGGGCGCACCGGGGGAGGAACCAAAATGAAGGGGGAACCAAGTGTGCGGGGTGCGGTTGCCGGGGGGACGCATTTGCGGGGCGCACCGGGGGGAACCAAAATGAGGGGGGAACCAAGTGTGCGGGGTGCGGTTGCCGGGGGGACGCATTTGCGGGGCGCACCGGGGGGAACCAAAATGAGGGGGGAACCAAGTGTGCGGGTGCGGTTGCCGTGGGGACGCATTTGCGGGGCGCACCGGGGGGGGTCCATGGGGCTTGGGTTAGGGTTAGGGTTAGGGTTAGGGTTAGGGTTAGGGTTAGGGTTAGGGTTAGGGTTAGGGTTAGGGTTAGGGTTAGGGTCAGAGTCAGAGTCAGGGTAAGCGTAGTGAGATCCTCTCCTGAGCCTATGTTATTTTCCAAAGATTGATTGACGCTTTTAAGGTTTCAGGGGTAGGGCACTAGGGTTGGGTTTCAGGGTAAGTGTTCTCAGGGTTTATGTTTAGGATTTTCAGTTGTTTAGGTTTGGATTTTAAACGGTTAGTATTTTAGGGATTTGGGGGTTAAGGTTTTAAGTTTTTCAGGGTTAGTGTGTTAGGGTTTTAGAGTTTATGGGTTGTAGTGTTGAAAGGTTTTTTAGGGTTAGGGTCTTAGGGTTTTCTTTTTGGTCAATTATTTAGGGTTAGGGTTTTAAAATTTTATTTTTATTTATTTATTTATTTATTTTTTCAGGTTAGGTTCTCCAGGGTTAGGGTATTGAGTGTCCTAATTTTTTGGGTTAGGGTTTGGAGCATCTTAATTTTTTGCGTTAGGGTTTTGAGCATCTTAATATTTTGTGTTAGTGCTTTGAGCGTCTTATTTTTTTGGATTAGTGTTTGGAGCGTTTTTGGGTTTAGGTTTTTGGGTTTTTAGGTTTTAGTTTTTGGGTTTAGGTTTTGAGAGTCCTATTTTTTGGGCTTGGGATTTGAACGTCTTAATTTTGTGGGTTAGGAGTTTTAGGCATAGGTCTTCAGGTGTTTAGTGTGGTAAATATTTTGGGTTATGTCTGTAGGGGTTTCGAGGATTTTTAGGGTTAGGGCTTGAGGCTTTTTTGTAAAGGCGGTAAGGGCTAGGGTTACAGTGCGTGCTGGTAAATGTAATTCTCGAAAACTCGGCCCGTGATTGGCTGTGCCGGCTGTCCAAGGAATGCTGGTAAATATAGTTTTCCGGCACCAGGCTTCCGGGAGGCCATGTTGGGTGCCCAGAGCATGCCTGGAAATGCAGGGTTAGGGTTAGGGTTAGGGTTAGGGTTAGGGCACATTTAAGCGCGGCGCCGCCCGGACACATTTTAGCGCAGCGCCGCCCGGACACATTGTACTTGTGGGGCTGGGAGGTTGTGGGGAACATCTGGAGAAGGTGCCTGTAGGGTTTGGGGGAGCACCTACAGGGTTTGGGGTGGGATCTGTGGGGCTGGGGGGGGTCTCTCTGGGGCCGGGGGGGTTTTGGGGGGGATGTGACCCTATGGGGTGCCCCCCCCAGAGCCCCAACCCGCGGCTGACCTAGCATTTTAGCGTGGCCGCCGTCCACCGGCAGCTTCATGCCCGTCTTCCGCTCCCAGTGGCCCGCGGGGCGCTCGGTGGCCCTACCGGCGTCACCAGCGGCCACCTTGGGGTCAACGGCGGCGGTTTTGGGGTCAACGGCAGCGGTTTTGGGGTTTCGGTTTGGGGGGTGCTGACATGCCCCCCCCCGCACCCCCCAGGCATCCTGGCCCTGCAGCTGCCCCTGGGGGGGCTCGACGCCGAGTCCTACAGGTGAGAACCAGTCCCCTCCGCCCCCTAAATGCGCCCCCAGCCCCCCAAATGCCCCCAGACCCCCCCCAAATTGACCCCCCCCAATTTATTCCCCCCCCCCAGAGCCTGCCTCCACCTGGCCGAGATGCAGCGTCGGGTGCGGGAGGCGCTGGCGGAGCATGAGCGGCTGCTGCGGGCACAGGTAGGACGGCGGGGGGTACAAAACTGGGGGGGGGCACCAAGGGGGGGAGGGTCCATGGGGCTTGGGGGGACCCCAAGGGTTGGGGGGAACCAAAATGAGGGGAAAACCAAGTGTGCGGGGTGCGGTTGCCGGGGGGACGCATTTGCGGGGCGCACCGGAGGGGGGGAACCAAAATGAAGGGGGAACCAAGTGTGCGGGGTGCGGTTGCCGGGGGGACGCATTTGCGGGGCGCACCGGGGGAGGAACCAAAATGAAGGGGGAACCAAGTGTGCGGGGTGCGGTTGCCGGGGGGACGCATTTGCGGGGCGCACCGGGGGGGAACCAAAATGAAGGGGGAACCAAGTGTGCGGGGTGCGGTTGCCGTGGGGACGCATTTGCGGGGCGCACCGGGGGGGGTCCATGGGGCTTGGGTTAGGGTTAGGGTTAGGGTTAGGGTTAGGGTTAGGGTTAGGGTTAGGATTAGGGTTAGGGTTAGGGTCAGAGTCAGAGTCAGGGTAAGCGTAGTGAGATCCTCTCCTGAGCCTATGTTATTTTCCAAAGATTGATTGACGCTTTTAAGGTTTCAGGGGTAGGGCACTAGGGTTGGGTTTCAGGGTAAGTGTTCTCAGGGTTTATGTTTAGGATTTTCAGTTGTTTAGGTTTGGATTTTAAACGGTTAGTATTTTAGGGATTTGGGGGTTAAGGTTTTAAGTTTTTCAGGGTTAGTGTGTTAGGGTTTTAGAGTTTATGGGTTGTAGTGTTGAAAGGTTTTTTAGGGTTAGGGTCTTAGGGTTTTCTTTTTGGTCAATTATTTAGGGTTAGGGTTTTAAAATTTTATTTTTATTTATTTATTTATTTATTTATTTATTTTTTCAGGTTAGGTTCTCCAGGGTTAGGGTTTTGAGTGTCCTAATTTTTTGGGTTAGGGTTTGGAGCATCGTACTTTTTTGCGTTAGGGTTTTGAGCATCTTAATATTTTGTGTTAGTGCTTTGAGCGTCTTATTTTTTTGGATTAGTGTTTGGAGCGTTTTTGGGTTTAGGTTTTTGGGTTTTTAGGTTTTAGTTTTTGGGTTTAGGTTTTGAGAGTCCTATTTTTTGGGCTTGGGATTTGAACGTCTTAATTTTGTGGGTTAGGAGTTTTAGGCATAGGTCTTCAGGTGTTTAGTGTGGTAAATATTTTGGGTTATGTCTGTAGGGGTTTCGAGGATTTTTAGGGTTAGGGCTTGAGGCTTTTTTGTAAAGGCGGTAAGGGCTAGGGTTACAGTGCGTGCTGGTAAATGTAATTCTCGAAAACTCGGCCCGTGATTGGCTGTGCCGGCTGTCCAAGGAATGCTGGTAAATATAGTTTTCCGGCAGCAGGCTTCCGGGAGGCCATGTTGGGTGCCCAGAGCATGCCTGGAAATGCAGGGTTAGGGTTAGGGTTAGGGTTAGGGTTAGGGCACATTTAAGCGCGGCGCCGCCCGGACACATTTTAGCGCGGCGCCGCCCGGACACATTGTACTTGTGGGGCTGGGAGGTTGTGGGGAACATCTGGAGAAGGTGCCTGTAGGGTTTGGGGGAGCACCTACAGGGTTTGGGGTGGGATCTGTGGGGCTGGGGGGGGTCTCTCTGGGGCCGGGGGGGTTTTGGGGGGGATGTGACCCTATGGGGTGCCCCCCCCAGAGCCCCAACCCGCGGCTGACCTAGCATTTTAGCGTGGCCGCCGTCCACCGGCAGCTTCATGCCCGTCTTCCGCTCCCAGTGGCCCGCGGGGCGCTCGGTGCCCCTACCGGCGTCACCAGCGGCCACCTTGGGGTCAACGGCGGCGGTTTTGGGGTCAACGGCAGCGGTTTTGGGGTTTCGGTTTGGGGGGTGCTGACATGCCCCCCCCCGCACCCCCCAGGCATCCTGGCCCTGCAGCTGCCCCTGGGGGGGCTCGACGCCGAGTCCTACAGGTGAGAACCAGTCCCCTCCGCCCCCTAAATGCGCCCCCAGCCCCCCAAATGCCCCCAGACCCCCCCCAAATTGACCCCCCCCAATTTATTCCCCCCCCCCAGAGCCTGCCTCCACCTGGCCGAGATGCAGCGTCGGGTGCGGGAGGCGCTGGCGGAGCACGAGCGGCTGCTGCGGGCACGGGTAGGACGGCGGGGGGTACAAAACTGGGGGGGGGCACCAAGGGGGGGAGGGTCCATGGGGCTTGGGGGGACCCCAAGGGTTGGGGGGAACCAAAATGAGGGGAAAACCAAGTGTGCGGGGTGCGGTTGCCGGGGGGACGCATTTGCGGGGCGCACCGGAGGGGGGGAACCAAAATGAAGGGGGAACCAAGTGTGCGGGGTGCGGTTGCCGGGGGGACGCATTTGCGGGGCGCACCGGGGGAGGAACCAAAATGATGGGGGAACCAAGTGTGCGGGGTGCGGTTGCCGGGGGGACGCATTTGCGGGGCGCACCGGGGGGGAACCAAAATGAGGGGGGAACCAAGTGTGCGGGGTGCGGTTGCCGTGGGGACGCATTTGCGGGGCGCACCGGGGGGGGGGTCCATGGGGCTTGGGTTAGGGTTAGGGTTAGGGTTAGGGTTAGGGTTAGGGTTAGGGTTAGGATTAGGGTTAGGGTTAGGGTCAGAGTCAGAGTCAGGGTAAGCGTAGTGAGATCCTCTCCTGAGCCTATGTTATTTTCCAAAGATTGATTGACGCTTTTAAGGTTTCAGGGGTAGGGCACTAGGGTTGGGTTTCAGGGTAAGTGTTCTCAGGGTTTATGTTTAGGATTTTCAGTTGTTTAGGTTTGGATTTTAAACGGTTAGTATTTTAGGGATTTGGGGGTTAAGGTTTTAAGTTTTTCAGGGTTAGTGTGTTAGGGTTTTAGAGTTTATGGGTTGTAGTGTTGAAAGGTTTTTTAGGGTTAGGGTCTTAGGGTTTTCTTTTTGGTCAATTATTTAGGGTTAGGGTTTTAAAATTTTATTTTTATTTATTTATTTATTTATTTATTTATTTTTTCAGGTTAGGTTCTCCAGGGTTAGGGTATTGAGTGTCCTAATTTTTTGGGTTAGGGTTTGGAGCATCTTAATTTTTTGCGTTAGGGTTTTGAGCATCTTAATATTTTGTGTTAGTGCTTTGAGCGTCTTATTTTTTTGGATTAGTGTTTGGAGCGTTTTTGGGTTTAGGTTTTTGGGTTTTTAGGTTTTAGTTTTTGGGTTTAGGTTTTGAGAGTCCTATTTTTTGGGCTTGGGATTTGAACGTCTTAATTTTGTGGGTTAGGAGTTTTAGGCATAGGTCTTCAGGTGTTTAGTGTGGTAAATATTTTGGGTTATGTCTGTAGGGGTTTCGAGGATTTTTAGGGTTAGGGCTTGAGGCTTTTTTGTAAAGGCGGTAAGGGCTAGGGTTACAGTGCGTGCTGGTAAATGTAATTCTCGAAAACTCGGCCCGTGATTGGCTGTGCCGGCTGTCCAAGGAATGCTGGTAAATATAGTTTTCCGGCAGCAGGCTTCCGGGAGGCCATGTTGGGTGCCCAGAGCATGCCTGGAAATGCAGGGTTAGGGTTAGGGTTAGGGTTAGGGTTAGGGTTAGGGCACATTTAAGCGCGGCGCCGCCCGGACACATTTTAGCGCGGCGCCGCCCGGACACATTGTACTTGTGGGGCTGGGAGGTTGTGGGGAACATCTGGAGAAGGTGCCTGTAGGGTTTGGGGGAGCACCTACAGGGTTTGGGGTGGGATCTGTGGGGCTGGGGGGGGTCTCTCTGGGGCCGGGGGGGTTTTGGGGGGGATGTGACCCTATGGGGTGCCCCCCCCAGAGCCCCAACCCGCGGCTGACCTAGCATTTTAGCGTGGCCGCCGTCCACCGGCAGCTTCATGCCCGTCTTCCGCTCCCAGTGGCCCGCGGGGCGCTCGGTGGCCCTACCGGCGTCACCAGCGGCCACCTTGGGGTCAACGGCGGCGGTTTTGGGGTCAACGGCAGCGGTTTTGGGGTTTCGGTTTGGGGGGTGCTGACATGCCCCCCCCCGCACCCCCCAGGCATCCTGGCCCTGCAGCTGCCCCTGGGGGGGCTCGACGCCGAGTCCTACAGGTGAGAACCAGTCCCCTCCGCCCCCTAAATGCGCCCCCAGCCCCCCAAATGCCCCCAGACCCCCCCCAAATTGACCCCCCCCAATTTATTCCCCCCCCCCCAGAGCCTGCCTCCACCTGGCCGAGATGCAGCGTCGGGTGCGGGAGGCGCTGGCGGAGCACGAGCGGCTGCTGCGGGCACGGGTAGGACGGCGGGGGGTACAAAACTGGGGGGGGGCACCAAGGGGGGGAGGGTCCATGGGGCTTGGGGGGACCCCAAGGGTTGGGGGGAACCAAAATGAGGGGAAAACCAAGTGTGCGGGGTGCGGTTGCCGGGGGGACGCATTTGCGGGGCGCACCGGAGGGGGGGAACCAAAATGAAGGGGGAACCAAGTGTGCGGGGTGCGGTTGCCGGGGGGACGCATTTGCGGGGCGCACCGGGGGAGGAACCAAAATGATGGGGGAACCAAGTGTGCGGGGTGCGGTTGCCGGGGGGACGCATTTGCGGGGCGCACCGGGGGGGAACCAAAATGAGGGGGGAACCAAGTGTGCGGGGTGCGGTTGCCGTGGGGACGCATTTGCGGGGCGCACCGGGGGGGGTCCATGGGGCTTGGGTTAGGGTTAGGGTTAGGGTTAGGGTTAGGGTTAGGGTTAGGGTTAGGGTTAGGGTTAGGATTAGGGTTAGGGTTAGGGTCAGAGTCAGAGTCAGGGTAAGCGTAGTGAGATCCTCTCCTGAGCCTATGTTATTTTCCAAAGATTGATTGACGCTTTTAAGGTTTCAGGGGTAGGGCACTAGGGTTGGGTTTCAGGGTAAGTGTTCTCAGGGTTTATGTTTAGGATTTTCAGTTGTTTAGGTTTGGATTTTAAACGGTTAGTATTTTAGGGATTTGGGGGTTAAGGTTTTAAGTTTTTCAGGGTTAGTGTGTTAGGGTTTTAGAGTTTATGGGTTGTAGTGTTGAAAGGTTTTTTAGGGTTAGGGTCTTAGGGTTTTCTTTTTGGTCAATTATTTAGGGTTAGGGTTTTAAAATTTTATTTTTATTTATTTATTTATTTATTTATTTATTTTTTCAGGTTAGGTTCTCCAGGGTTAGGGTATTGAGTGTCCTAATTTTTTGGGTTAGGGTTTGGAGCATCTTAATTTTTTGCGTTAGGGTTTTGAGCATCTTAATATTTTGTGTTAGTGCTTTGAGCGTCTTATTTTTTTGGATTAGTGTTTGGAGCGTTTTTGGGTTTAGGTTTTTGGGTTTTTAGGTTTTAGTTTTTGGGTTTAGGTTTTGAGAGTCCTATTTTTTGGGCTTGGGATTTGAACGTCTTAATTTTGTGGGTTAGGAGTTTTAGGCATAGGTCTTCAGGTGTTTAGTGTGGTAAATATTTTGGGTTATGTCTGTAGGGGTTTCGAGGATTTTTAGGGTTAGGGCTTGAGGCTTTTTTGTAAAGGCGGTAAGGGCTAGGGTTACAGTGCGTGCTGGTAAATGTAATTCTCGAAAACTCGGCCCGTGATTGGCTGTGCCGGCTGTCCAAGGAATGCTGGTAAATATAGTTTTCCGGCAGCAGGCTTCCGGGAGGCCATGTTGGGTGCCCAGAGCATGCCTGGAAATGCAGGGTTAGGGTTAGGGTTAGGGTTAGGGTTAGGGCACATTTAAGCGCGGCGCCGCCCGGACACATTTTAGCGCGGCGCCGCCCGGACACATTGTACTTGTGGGGCTGGGAGGTTGTGGGGAACATCTGGAGAAGGTGCCTGTAGGGTTTGGGGGAGCACCTACAGGGTTTGGGGTGGGATCTGTGGGGCTGGGGGGGGTCTCTCTGGGGCCGGGGGGGTTTTGGGGGGGATGTGACCCTATGGGGTGCCCCCCCCAGAGCCCCAACCCGCGGCTGACCTAGCATTTTAGCGTGGCCGCCGTCCACCGGCAGCTTCATGCCCGTCTTCCGCTCCCAGTGGCCCGCGGGGCGCTCGGTGGCCCTACCGGCGTCACCAGCGGCCACCTTGGGGTCAACGGCGGCGGTTTTGGGGTCAACGGCAGCGGTTTTGGGGTTTCGGTTTGGGGGGTGCTGACATGCCCCCCCCCGCACCCCCCAGGCATCCTGGCCCTGCAGCTGCCCCTGGGGGGGCTCGACGCCGAGTCCTACAGGTGAGAACCAGTCCCCTCCGCCCCCTAAATGCGCCCCCAGCCCCCCAAATGCCCCCAGACCCCCCCCAAATTGACCCCCCCCAATTTATTCCCCCCCCCCAGAGCCTGCCTCCACCTGGCCGAGATGCAGCGTCGGGTGCGGGAGGCGCTGGCGGAGCACGAGCGGCTGCTGCGGGCACGGGTAGGACGGCGGGGGGTACAAAACTGGGGGGGGGCACCAAGGGGGGGAGGGTCCATGGGGCTTGGGGGGACCCCAAGGGTTGGGGGGAACCAAAATGAGGGGAAAACCAAGTGTGCGGGGTGCGGTTGCCGGGGGGACGCATTTGCGGGGTGCACCGGAGGGGGGGAACCAAAATGAAGGGGGAACCAAGTGTGCGGGGTGCGGTTGCCGGGGGGACGCATTTGCGGGGCGCACCGGGGGGGAACCAAAATGAAGGGGGAACCAAGTGTGCGGGGTGCGGTTGCCGGGGGGACGCATTTGCGGGGCGCACCGGGGGGGAACCAAAATGAGGGGGGAACCAAGTGTGCGGGGTGCGGTTGCCGTGGGGACGCATTTGCGGGGCGCACCGGGGGGGGTCCATGGGGCTTGGGTTAGGGTTAGGGTTAGGGTTAGGGTTAGGGTTAGGGTTAGGATTAGGGTTAGGGTTAGGGTTAGGGTTAGGGTTAGGGTCAGAGTCAGAGTCAGGGTAAGCGTAGTGAGATCCTCTCCTGAGCCTATGTTATTTTCCAAAGATTGATTGACGCTTTTAAGGTTTCAGGGGTAGGGCACTAGGGTTGGGTTTCAGGGTAAGTGTTCTCAGGGTTTATGTTTAGGATTTTCAGTTGTTTAGGTTTGGATTTTAAACGGTTAGTATTTTAGGGATTTGGGGGTTAAGGTTTTAAGTTTTTCAGGGTTAGTGTGTTAGGGTTTTAGAGTTTATGGGTTGTAGTGTTGAAAGGTTTTTTAGGGTTAGGGTCTTAGGGTTTTCTTTTTGGTCAATTATTTAGGGTTAGGGTTTTAAAATTTTATTTTTATTTATTTATTTATTTATTTATTTATTTTTTCAGGTTAGGTTCTCCAGGGTTAGGGTTTTGAGTGTCCTAATTTTTTGGGTTAGGGTTTGGAGCATCGTACTTTTTTGCGTTAGGGTTTTGAGCATCTTAATATTTTGTGTTAGTGCTTTGAGCGTCTTATTTTTTTGGATTAGTGTTTGGAGCGTTTTTGGGTTTAGGTTTTTGGGTTTTTAGGTTTTAGTTTTTGGGTTTAGGTTTTGAGAGTCCTATTTTTTGGGCTTGGGATTTGAACGTCTTAATTTTGTGGGTTAGGAGTTTTAGGCATAGGTCTTCAGGTGTTTAGTGTGGTAAATATTTTGGGTTATGTCTGTAGGGGTTTCGAGGATTTTTAGGGTTAGGGCTTGAGGCTTTTTTGTAAAGGCGGTAAGGGCTAGGGTTACAGTGCGTGCTGGTAAATGTAATTCTCGAAAACTCGGCCCGTGATTGGCTGTGCCGGCTGTCCAAGGAATGCTGGTAAATATAGTTTTCCGGCAGCAGGCTTCCGGGATGCCATGTTGGGTGCCCAGAGCATGCCTGGAAATGCAGGGTTAGGGTTAGGGTTAGGGTTAGGGCACATTTAAGCGCGGCGCCGCCCGGACACATTTTAGCGCGGCGCCGCCCGGACACATTGTACTTGTGGGGCTGGGAGGTTGTGGGGAACATCTGGAGAAGGTGCCTGTAGGGTTTGGGGGAGCACCTACAGGGTTTGGGGTGGGATCTGTGGGGCTGGGGGGCGTCTCTCTGGGGCCGGGGGGGTTTTGGGGGGGATGTGACCCTATGGGGTGCCCCCCCCAGAGCCCCAACCCGCGGCTGACCTAGCATTTTAGCGTGGCCGCCGTCCACCGGCAGCTTCATGCCCGTCTTCCGCTCCCAGTGGCCCGCGGGGCGCTCGGTGGCCCTACTGGCGTCACCAGCGGCCACCTTGGGGTCAACGGCGGCGGTTTTGGGGTCAACGGCAGCGGTTTTGGGGTTTCGGTTTAGGGGTTGCTGACATGCCCCCCCCACACCCCCCAGGCATCCTGGCCCTGCAGCTGCCCAAGGGGGGGCTCGACACCGAGTCCTCCAGGTGAGAACCAGTCCCCTCCGCCCCCTAAATGCGCCCCCAGCCCCCCAAATGCCCCCAGACCCCCCCAAATTGACCCCCCCCAATTTATTCCCCCCCCCAGCGCCTGCCTCCACCTGGCCGAGATGCAGCGTCGGGTGCGGGAGGCGCTGGCGGAGCACGAGCGGCTGCTGCGGGCACGGGTAGGACGGCGGGGGGTACAAAACTGGGGGGGGGCACCAAGGGGGGGAGGGTCCATGGGGCTTGGGGGGACCCCAAGGGTTGGGGGGAACCAAAATGAGGGGAAAACCAAGTGTGCGGGGTGCGGTTGCCGGGGGGACGCATTTGCGGGGCGCACCGGAGGGGGGGAACCAAAATGAAGGGGGAACCAAGTGTGCGGGGTGCGGTTGCCGGGGGGACGCATTTGCGGGGCGCACCGGGGGAGGAACCAAAATGAAGGGGGAACCAAGTGTGCGGGGTGCGGTTGCCGGGGGGACGCATTTGCGGGGCGCACCGGGGGGGAACCAAAATGAGGGGGGAACCAAGTGTGCGGGGTGCGGTTGCCGTGGGGACGCATTTGCGGGGCGCACCGGGGGGGGTCCATGGGGCTTGGGTTAGGGTTAGGGTTAGGGTTAGGGTTAGGGTTAGGGTTAGGGTTAGGGTTAGGGTTAGGGTTAGGGTTAGGATTAGGGTTAGGATTAGGGTTAGGGTTAGGGTCAGAGTCAGAGTCAGGGTAAGCGTAGTGAGATCCTCTCCTGAGCCTATGTTATTTTCCAAAGATTGATTGACGCTTTTAAGGTTTCAGGGGTAGGGCACTAGGGTTGGGTTTCAGGGTAAGTGTTCTCAGGGTTTATGTTTAGGATTTTCAGTTGTTTAGGTTTGGATTTTAAACGGTTAGTATTTTAGGGATTTGGGGGTTAAGGTTTTAAGTTTTTCAGGGTTAGTGTGTTAGGGTTTTAGAGTTTATGGGTTGTAGTGTTGAAAGGTTTTTTAGGGTTAGGGTCTTAGGGTTTTCTTTTTGGTCAATTATTTAGGGTTAGGGTTTTAAAATTTTATTTTTATTTATTTATTTATTTATTTATTTATTTTTTCAGGTTAGGTTCTCCAGGGTTAGGGTATTGAGTGTCCTAATTTTTTGGGTTAGGGTTTGGAGCATCGTACTTTTTTGCGTTAGGGTTTTGAGCATCTTAATATTTTGTGTTAGTGCTTTGAGCGTCTTATTTTTTTGGATTAGTGTTTGGAGCGTTTTTGGGTTTAGGTTTTTGGGTTTTTAGGTTTTAGTTTTTGGGTTTAGGTTTTGAGAGTCCTATTTTTTGGGCTTGGGATTTGAACGTCTTAATTTTGTGGGTTAGGAGTTTTAGGCATAGGTCTTCAGGTGTTTAGTGTGGTAAATATTTTGGGTTATGTCTGTAGGGGTTTCGAGGATTTTTAGGGTTAGGGCTTGAGGCTTTTTTGTAAAGGCGGTAAGGGCTAGGGTTACAGTGCGTGCTGGTAAATGTAATTCTCGAAAACTCGGCCCGTGATTGGCTGTGCCGGCTGTCCAAGGAATGCTGGTAAATATAGTTTTCCGGCAGCAGGCTTCCGGGAGGTCATGTTGGGTGCCCAGAGCATGCCTGGAAATGCAGGGTTAGGGTTAGGGTTAGGGTTAGGGTTAGGGCACATTTAAGCGCGGCGCCGCCCGGACACATTTTAGCGCGGCGCCGCCCGGACACATTGTACTTGTGGGGCTGGGAGGTTGTGGGGAACATCTGGAGAAGGTGCCTGTAGGGTTTGGGGGAGCACCTACAGGGTTTGGGGTGGGATCTGTGGGGCTGGGGGGGGTCTCTCTGGGGCCGGGGGGGTTTTGGGGGGGATGTGACCCTATGGGGTGCCCCCCCCAGAGCCCCAACCCGCGGCTGACCTAGCATTTTAGCGTGGCCGCCGTCCACCGGCAGCTTCATGCCCGTCTTCCGCTCCCAGTGGCCCGCGGGGCGCTCGGTGGCCCTACCGGCGTCACCAGCGGCCACCTTGGGGTCAACGGTGGCGGTTTTGGGGTTTCGGTTTGGGGGGTGCTGACATGCCCCCCCCCGCACCCCCCAGGCATCCTGGCCCTGCAGCTGCCCCTGGGGGGGCTCGACGCCGAGTCCTACAGGTGAGAACCAGTCCCCTCCGCCCCCTAAATGCGCCCCCAGCCCCCCAAATGCCCCCAGACCCCCCCCAAATTGACCCCCCCCAATTTATTCCCCCCCCCCAGAGCCTGCCTCCACCTGGCCGAGATGCAGCGTCGGGTGCGGGAGGCGCTGGCGGAGCACGAGCGGCTGCTGCGGGCACGGGTAGGACGGCGGGGGGTACAAAACTGGGGGGGGGCACCAAGGGGGGGAGGGTCCATGGGGCTTGGGGGGACCCCAAGGGTTGGGGGGAACCAAAATGAGGGGAAAACCAAGTGTGCGGGGTGCGGTTGCCGGGGGGACGCATTTGCGGGGCGCACCGGAGGGGGGGAACCAAAATGAAGGGGGAACCAAGTGTGCGGGGTGCGGTTGCCGGGGGGACGCATTTGCGGGGCGCACCGGGGGAGGAACCAAAATGAAGGGGGAACCAAGTGTGCGGGGTGCGGTTGCCGGGGGGACGCATTTGCGGGGCGCACCGGGGGGAACCAAAATGAGGGGGGAACCAAGTGTGCGGGGTGCGGTTGCCGTGGGGACGCATTTGCGGGGCGCACCGGGGGGGGTCCATGGGGCTTGGGTTAGGGTTAGGGTTAGGGTTAGGGTTAGGGTTAGGGTTAGGATTAGGGTTAGGGTTAGGGTTAGGGTTAGGGTTAGGGTCAGAGTCAGAGTCAGGGTAAGCGTAGTGAGATCCTCTCCTGAGCCTATGTTATTTTCCAAAGATTGATTGACGCTTTTAAGGTTTCAGGGGTAGGGCACTAGGGTTGGGTTTCAGGGTAAGTGTTCTCAGGGTTTATGTTTAGGATTTTCAGTTGTTTAGGTTTGGATTTTAAACGGTTAGTATTTTAGGGATTTGGGGGTTAAGGTTTTAAGTTTTTCAGGGTTAGTGTGTTAGGGTTTTAGAGTTTATGGGTTGTAGTGTTGAAAGGTTTTTTAGGGTTAGGGTCTTAGGGTTTTCTTTTTGGTCAATTATTTAGGGTTAGGGTTTTAAAATTTTATTTTTATTTATTTATTTATTTATTTTTTCAGGTTAGGTTCTCCAGGGTTAGGGTATTGAGTGTCCTAATTTTTTGGGTTAAGGTTTGGAGCATCTTAATTTTTTGCGTTAGGGTTTTGAGCATCTTAATATTTTGTGTTAGTGCTTTGAGCGTCTTATTTTTTTGGATTAGTGTTTGGAGCGTTTTTGGGTTTAGGTTTTTGGGTTTTTAGGTTTTAGTTTTTGGGTTTAGGTTTTGAGAGTCCTATTTTTTGGGCTTGGGATTTGAACGTCTTAATTTTGTGGGTTAGGAGTTTTAGGCATAGGTCTTCAGGTGTTTAGTGTGGTAAATATTTTGGGTTATGTCTGTAGGGGTTTCGAGGATTTTTAGGGTTAGGGCTTGAGGCTTTTTTGTAAAGGCGGTAAGGGCTAGGGTTACAGTGCGTGCTGGTAAATGTAATTCTCGAAAACTCGGCCCGTGATTGGCTGTGCCGGCTGTCCAAGGAATGCTGGTAAATATAGTTTTCCGGCAGCAGGCTTCCGGGAGGCCATGTTGGGTGCCCAGAGCATGCCTGGAAATGCAGGGTTAGGGTTAGGGTTAGGGTTAGGGCACATTTAAGCGCGGCGCCGCCCGGACACATTTTAGCGCGGCGCCGCCCGGACACATTGTACTTGTGGGGCTGGGAGGTTGTGGGGAACATCTGGAGAAGGTGCCTGTAGGGTTTGGGGGAGCACCTACAGGGTTTGGGGTGGGATCTGTGGGGCTGGGGGGGGTCTCTCTGGGGCCGGGGGGGTTTTGGGGGGGATGTGACCCTATGGGGTGCCCCCCCCAGAGCCCCAACCCGCGGCTGACCTAGCATTTTAGCGTGGCCGCCGTCCACCGGCAGCTTCATGCCCGTCTTCCGCTCCCAGTGGCCCGCGGGGCGCTCGGTGGCCCTACCGGCGTCACCAGCGGCCACCTTGGGGTCAACGGCGGCGGTTTTGGGGTCAACGGCAGCGGTTTTGGGGTTTCGGTTTGGGGGGTGCTGACATGCCCCCCCCCGCACCCCCCAGGCATCCTGGCCCTGCAGCTGCCCCTGGGGGGGCTCGACGCCGAGTCCTACAGGTGAGAACCAGTCCCCTCCGCCCCCTAAATGCGCCCCCAGCCCCCCAAATGCCCCCAGACCCCCCCCAAATTGACCCCCCCCAATTTATTCCCCCCCCCCAGAGCCTGCCTCCACCTGGCCGAGATGCAGCGTCGGGTGCGGGAGGCGCTGGCGGAGCACGAGCGGCTGCTGCGGGCACGGGTAGGACGGCGGGGGGTACAAAACTGGGGGGGGGCACCAAGGGGGGGAGGGTCCATGGGGCTTGGGGGGACCCCAAGGGTTGGGGGGAACCAAAATGAGGGGAAAACCAAGTGTGCGGGGTGCGGTTGCCGGGGGGACGCATTTGCGGGGCGCACCGGAGGGGGGGAACCAAAATGAAGGGGGAACCAAGTGTGCGGGGTGCGGTTGCCGGGGGGACGCATTTGCGGGGCGCACCGGGGGAGGAACCAAAATGAAGGGGGAACCAAGTGTGCGGGGTGCGGTTGCCGGGGGGACGCATTTGCGGGGCGCACCGGGGGGGAACCAAAATGAGGGGGGAACCAAGTGTGCGGGGTGCGGTTGCCGTGGGGACGCATTTGCGGGGCGCACCGGGGGGGGTCCATGGGGCTTGGGTTAGGGTTAGGGTTAGGGTTAGGGTTAGGGTTAGGGTTAGGGTTAGGGTTAGGGTTAGGGTTAGGGTTAGGATTAGGGTTAGGGTTAGGGTTAGGGTTAGGGTCAGAGTCAGAGTCAGGGTAAGCGTAGTGAGATCCTCTCCTGAGCCTATGTTATTTTCCAAAGATTGATTGACGCTTTTAAGGTTTCAGGGGTAGGGCACTAGGGTTGGGTTTCAGGGTAAGTGTTCTCAGGGTTTATGTTTAGGATTTTCAGTTGTTTAGGTTTGGATTTTAAACGGTTAGTATTTTAGGGATTTGGGGGTTAAGGTTTTAAGTTTTTCAGGGTTAGTGTGTTAGGGTTTTAGAGTTTATGGGTTGTAGTGTTGAAAGGTTTTTTAGGGTTAGGGTCTTAGGGTTTTCTTTTTGGTCAATTATTTAGGGTTAGGGTTTTAAAATTTTATTTTTATTTATTTATTTATTTATTTATTTATTTTTTCAGGTTAGGTTCTCCAGGGTTAGGGTATTGAGTGTCCTAATTTTTTGGGTTAGGGTTTGGAGCATCGTACTTTTTTGCGTTAGGGTTTTGAGCATCTTAATATTTTGTGTTAGTGCTTTGAGCGTCTTATTTTTTTGGATTAGTGTTTGGAGCGTTTTTGGGTTTAGGTTTTTGGGTTTTTAGGTTTTAGTTTTTGGGTTTAGGTTTTGAGAGTCCTATTTTTTGGGCTTGGGATTTGAACGTCTTAATTTTGTG